>NC_084541.1:13456184-13503684 GCF_024500275.1 Phycodurus eques | reverse complement strand
GACTTGAATCCGATTGGAACGCTGTGGCATGACTGTTAAATGCGGTTTTTGCTCGAAAACCCTCCAGTGTTGCTGAATTAAAACAACTGCAAGGAAAGGTGGGCCAAAATATCTCTATAGAGATGTGAAAGACTCATTGCCACTTATAGAAAATGCTTGATTTCCGTTGTTGCTGCTGAGTGTGGGCCAACCAGTTATTAGGTTTAGCGGGCCATTACTTTTTTCACACGGGGCAAAATAACTTTGAAGAGATTTGTGCCCCTAATAAATAAAATCACCATTTAAAAACTGCATTTTAGGTTTACTTGGGTTACCTTTGATATTTACATTTATTGGATGATCCTAAACTTTAAAGTTGGGAAACTGCAAAAAAAATAAGAATTTGAGAAAAGGGCAAATACTATTTTTAATGGCACTGCTACATGCTGAAGGCATAAATTCATGTGGCCAATCAAAACACATCCTCTGTTCACATGATTTCAAGATGGCAGCCCCAAGCCAAGTTGTCAGCAACTACATCTTATAGGATAAAAGGGTCGATATGTGGCCAGAGTATACCTACTTATCGGTCCCCGTTTTTTTTTTCTTTAATTGGAAGATGTTATGTCATATCTTTTCCTTCATGAATGCAAACTGGACAACTGGAGGGTCATTTCAATGATTCATTTTGATCAATTATAATGAATTATGAAGAATACCTGCGTCTGGATTGCAGCCGGGCGGCTTGGTGGCCGTGGCCGGGTTGCTGAGGGAGTGGGTGTGGACGGGGGACGGGCCGGGGTGCGGCAGGGCGGCCGCCTGGAGCTGCGCCAGGCGGGGGTCGTGCCAAGTGGTGGTCTTGTCCAGGTGGCTGTAGGCATGCGCACACACGCACACATGCACACACACAGAGAGCAAGTTAGAACAATGACTTGAAGGCGCAGGACTGGATTGACCAGTACGACAACGTATACGTGAAATTCACAAGTCACAACAACTCACATGACAACTTGTCATTTTCGTTGTGTGAGCGTCTCTGCACTAACAACGTTGTGTTACTTTGTTAAAGATGATAGTCTTGTTTCGGGCTAGGGTTAGGGCTTCAAATTAGGGTTTCAAGGATGGTTTAGAGCCTGGGTTAGATTTTTTTTTAAAGTTGTGTTTTAAGAAAGGGTTAGGCTTTTAAATGAGGGGCATTAAGACAGGGTTGTGGTTTCAATTTAGGCTTTCAACACAGGATTAGGGTTTCAAGACAGGGTTAGGGCTTTGAATTAGGGTTTCCAGCAAAAATTTGGGTTTCATATTATGGTTCCAAACCAGGGTTAGGGTTTCAAAAAGCATTAGTTCTTCAATTTAGAGTTTCAAACCAGGATTACGGTTTTATATTACGGTTCCAAGCCAGGGTTAGGGTTTAACACTAGGTTGTTTTTTTGGGTTTTTTTTTAAACCAGGGTTGAGATTCGAAAGGAGGAGTTTTCAAGATTAGGGTTTCAAAGTATTGTTTCAAGCCATCAATGGGGTTTCAAAGTAATGTTTTCAAGACAGGGTTGCGGTTTAAAAAACAGGGTTACAAATTATATTTTCAAAACTAGATTAGGGTTTCAAATTAGAGTTTCAATCCAAGTTTGAAACTTGAAGTAACTTCCTCTTACTTGAGGAAGTATCGTTGTCCAGTGGGCGTCTTGGCCATCTCCCATCCGTGCGGGAGCGGCACGTCGTCAGATATGACGGGCGGGGCGGCCGCCGCGTCCGGCATGTTGACGGGCAGCGAGGCCGGCGAGGAATGGGCGCGCACGTGGTGAGGCGTGAGGGACGCGCACACGCCGCCGTCCGAACTGGCCTGACGGGTGGGGGGAAACAACGCAAACACACGAAACATCAACACTTTAGGCTTTTTTCTGGGACACTTATTGAAGAAAAAAGAGGGATCAAATTTGACATCAGGTTTTACAACAGGGCAGGAGAAGTGAATGCGTGTCCCTGAACTGTGGAATACCCTTACACACAGACGGCTTCCCATTTCTGATACCACCTCTAAAAGTGGAAAACTGACATCCTCCGTGTTGTGTCATTTATACAAAATGTGGAAAAGGACAGCTTCGCACACCCCGGTGCAGAATTTCCTTACGCACAGATTTCAAATGAGGCTTTCGAGACAGGGCTAGGATCTCAGGTCACGGTTTCAAATGTGAGTTAGGGTTTCAAACCAGGGTTGGGTTTTCAAATTAGGATTTCAAACCAGGGTTAATGTTTAAAACCATGGTTGCGCTTCAAGACAGGGTGAAGGATTCAATTTACGGATCAAACCACCGGTTTACGTTTCAAATTAGGTGTCAACTTTGTACCCCCCATTTCCATATTGTTGCCATACATGCATAACTTTTACGGGCAATTTCAAAGGGCCAATTGTTATGACAACTTATTTTTACACTTGAACGACAATGAAGAACATCTGGGTTCAATCACACCGACCGTTTGACCCGGTAACGGACCATTTCCTTACCTGTCTGGAGTGCGTGCGGGGGTCCGGCGGTTTGAAGAAGGAGTCGGGCAACTTCCGCATCCTCATGGGCAGCGAGGCGGGCTGCTGGGCGGCCTTGGTCGGGTTCATGACGGCGCTGAATAGGGCCTCCAGTTCGCTCTGGGAGTCACCGCGGACGTGCACCACTTGCTGGCCGGCCGGGGGCGCGCTGGCGCCGCCGCGGTGCGCGTCCATGTGGGGGCCTATTTTTTTTGGTTTTTTTTTAAGGGGCTGGGGTGCCTCACAATTGACAACAACAAAAAGCTGCAAAACAACACGTCACAATTACCAAAAAAAAACGCGTAAACGTCGTGGGGGGAGTTGCGTGACGTGATCTGATTGCTTACACAACTCCCCCACTTTCCTCGTCTCCCCACCCATCAAAACTTTATCGGAACTTCCTAAAAGTTCTTTACAAACGCGCAATCAACACGCGAGAAAGTGTGCGTAGGTATGTGGAAAAATTTGGAAACAACACAACATGCCTCCCACATACCTTCACGCAGACAGTCCGTCTCCCCCACTCCCTTCGTCAAAGATCCACTCTTAAGGGTGGAATTTTAAAAACAAAACAACCACCACCGAATCCCACCAGTCCTCGAGGAAGAAATCCACTCAGCGTGAAGTGGAACAAAGTGCGCGGAGCAAATCACGGCGAGAAGCCCAAACTTTTGTGTGTGCGTCTTTGTGTGTGTGTGTGTGTGTGTGTGTGTGTGCGTCTTTGTGTGTCTGCGTGTGTGCGCGTGTGCACATCCACGTTCTTGTGATAGTGCGCATGGGCGGGGTTGCAGCCTTTAAAGCCGCCGCTGCATCGAGCTTGTGCAGCCACTCGCACGAAAAATAAAAACCTACAATTTCGTTCAAGTTGCACGTAAAAGACAAGAATTACTCCGTTACAAGTAAATGTTTGGGACATTTATGTGTGAAAAGTTACAAGACAAGACATATCTTTGAAAGTGTTCCAACATGCCCTCCTAACGTCATCCTAAACGCTGAACTACATCAATGTCAAATATTAATGCGTTTTATTTCATGTTTAATATTTGGAATAAGTTGCATAAAAACAAAACCATCCGCCCCGTTTGGGTGAATCAGACAGACGGCGGGCGCCCCCTAGTGGAAAATACGCGCAATTTATTTTATCCTCATCGCATATTTTCCTCCAACACGCTAGAGATATTAAATATGTAAAAAAAAATAGCGAACAATAATATACATAGAGACATTTTTCTTTGGATTGGATTAAATGTATCCTTTAATTAGTTGTAATTTATTTATGTAGATAATTGGATTAAAAAAATGGATGGACGTTTGTACTGAGGTATTTCCTCCAGAAATCTTATCAATGAATTGGGACGGATGTTTTTTTTTTAATGAAACTTATCTTAGCGTGCTAGCTAACCCCACTAGCCCAGTTAATAATAAAGACGGGAAAGCTCAAAGCCAGCTCACATAAACTTTACAAATCGACCCGCATACACCATAAAAAGACTCAATCTGATGAAAAAGACTAAAAATGAAAGGTAAAAACTAGCGAGCCAAAATATGTGTACCTCTAAATTAATTTCCTGTCTAATCTGTACATAAACACAATTGGAAATGAATGAATTGTGAGTTTCAAGGCATTAAAAGGTGAGATTTATCCTGCTTGGCTAGGTTTAGCAAAATTTGCATACACTTCTAAATTGACTGTGCCTTATCTGTACAAAAACACAATCTAAATAGGATGACTGGAGTTTGAAGGCATTGAAAGGTGAGTTTAATGCTACTTGACTGAGTTTAGCCTGATAGCTAAGCCAACTAGTTCAGTTAATAATAAAAACTAAACATAAACTGGACAAATTGGCCTAGGTGAGCCTTTAAAATGACTCATTCCCATCAAAAGAAGGCAAAAATTAAATATAAAATCTCTAAATATGATCAAACTTGATATTAGCCAGTTAGCTTAGCAAACAGAAGTCAGTTAGCTAAAAGTAGGTTTAGCAAACAGAGCTCAGTTAGGGAGTCAAAATCTGCATTCAAGGACCTCTAAATTGACTAATCTGAACAAAATAATAATAATTTAAAAGAATAAATTGTGAGCTCAAATGTGTTAATAGGTGATAACACCAATTGGGTTAGCTTACCCTGCTAGCTTTAGCCAACTAGTGTAGTTAATAATAAAGACTGGAAAGATAGCTCACGTAAACTGGATAAGTGGACCTCTATATGTCTTTAACATGACTAAAATAGAAAAAAATGCCGATTTAAATATGTTAAAAATCTGGTTTAGTTTATTTTTAGCCAAAGCTAAGGCTATGCTAGATGTTTGCCACTGCCTCCAGTCCTTGTGTTAATGCTAAGCTAACAGCCAGAGTTCATCCACCACACTTAGCATATAAGATAGGGCACGTGGTTGTGTACCCCTGTGCCCCCCAGGATTCGTAGGGGCTCCTTAGGCTGTGTGGCCACTTTCGACTGCACATTCCACAGTGTTCCCCATCTTTCATTCAGTTGTTTTCTTTTCCAAGGAGGTGAGCGTCTCCATCTGGACTCTGGAATGTTCTCCCGCTTCCCATTTTGATAACCCAGTTAACGGAAGAAATTCTTCTGACCCTTAAAGAGGCGTCTTTTCCGTCACAATGAGAAAACGTGACGCGTGGACGCCGGGACGAGAGAGAAAGAAACGAGAGCAGGAAGATCGGGGGGTTGGGGGGCTTTGTGTTATAATTAAGCCACCATGTTTCCCTTTCACATCTGGTTTCCATGAGCAGGATCAGGTCTCGCTCCTGGCAAATGTGCACAGCGGCACAAACTGTCTGCAGCTCTGATTCAGAGTGGAAGAGTCTTTCGAGGGAATTCCGTCAATCCTAACACACTATAACACTAAACAAAAAATCCTAACAAACAAACTGTTGAATAACACTAACCCTAACCCACCAAAACCCAAACGAACCCTAACCCCTAAACTAGAACCTTAACCCCCAACTGATCATATACCTAACCGCAACCCTAAACCCTTACCTAATGCCAAACTCAGAACACCCTACCCCTTACCATAACCTTAAACCATAATCCTCAACCCTTTGTCGTGATCCCCTCTGAGTTGTGTTTTTATTTTTCTGTCACTTGGCTATTCCCTATGTTTATTCTTTGTTGCCCCAAGGCGGTGCAGGAAGCAAGGTTGTGCGGAGCAATTGGTAATCAGCTCCCAGTCATTTGCCCTAGGCCATACTAGAAAGGCCATAAATTGTTTCTTTGTCTTTGTCATGCTGCATTCTGGTCTTAGCTGGATGTTTTTTTGCACTCTTTGTTTCTCCCAGTAAGTTCTAGTGTTTTCCTGGTATTCCTCCATGCTCTGCTCCTTCCTAGTGTCCTTCCTAGTTTAGTTGCTGTTTGTTTTAATTTGATTTATTGTTATCTCTCTCTACTTGTATGTAGTGTTTTGTTCATAATCTTTTCTTTTTTACTTTATGTATTTCCCCCCCTACTAATTTGTGGCACTTTTATTAACTAAACTAAAAATTCTCATTTTTGTACTTTATTAGAATAGACTTTGTATCACTTCTTTAACACGCTCTGTTTTGGGGTCTGATCAGTCACATATCGTTACGCCCTCAACCATAACCCACCATTACTCAAACCCATAACGGTTAACCCCTAAACCTGATCTCTAACCATAACCCTAAACCCCAACCGATCATAAATCTAATCATAACCCTAACACACAAATCCCACCCTAACCCAAATCCAAATCATTCACTATGACACCCTATCCCTAGCCCTGAGCTAGCTCTTTCGCAGCATGGCTCTTTCCAACAATACCAACATGGGAATTTACGAGGGGGGGGGGGGGGGTTGTGGTGCAAGGAAAAAGAAGAGAGAAGAAAACTTGATGTGAGAAGGAGATGACGGGGGGAAAAAAAGGAGCAGCCTTGTTGGGAAATAAAAGTGGAAAAGAGTTGGGAATAATTGAAACAGGACAAACATGTGGATGACTGTCCTCCTCCTTTTAACACATCCGCTGTCCTCCAATGTAAGTACCTTCACAGGCATACTATTCTCCCTAGCAACACAAGACCATGCAATCATGTGACATCACGAGGATATATAAATACAATATTGATTGTTGTTTGCTTGGCGTGCCTTGAATTGCTTCTAGGGGGACAAATAAAGATTTTTGAATTTCATAGTTTTCATATACAGTACCGTGAAAAAGCATTGCCACCCATCTCAAATTCTTATAATTTTGCATAGTTACCCCACTTAAATGTTTAAGATCATCAAACAAATGTAAATATCAGACAAAGATAACTCAAGTAAACATAAAATTTTGTTTGGGTGATTTGATTTAAGAAAATAAAACTATTCAAAACTACCTGGCCCTGTGTAAAAAAAAATAATGTCCCCCCCCCCCACCCTTGTTAAATCACGAATTAACTGTGGCTAATCTCATTTTTTAGTTGATTTTTACTGACCATACCCAAGCCTGATTAAGCCTGTTCAATCAAGAAATCACTTGACTAGAACGTGTTTGACAAAATGAAGTTAGTCAAAACGTCTCAAAAAGCTGCAAAAAAAATCCCACAATGCAAAGAAATTCAAGAACATAAGAGAAATAAAGTAATTGGCAAACATTAGCCTGGAAAGAGTTACAAAGCCATTTCTAAAGCTTTAGGACTCCAGCGAACCATGTTGAGGACCATTATCCACAAATGAGAAAACATGGAACAGTGGTGAACCTTCCCAGGAGTGGCCGGCCAAGAAAAATTACCCCAAGAGCACAGTGATGACTCATCCAGGAGGTCACAAAGGAAGCCAGGACAACATCTGAAGAACTGCAGGCCTCTCTTGCCTCAGTTAAGGTTGAGTTTAAGCACACTTGGGTTCTGCAGCAGGACAACAATCCCAAACACACCAGCAAGTGGATTTCTGAATGACTGACAAAATAAAGGTTTTGGAGTGGACTAGTCAAAGTCCGGACATGCATCTGATTGAAATGCTGTGGGATGACCTTAACAAGACTGCTTATGCTCGAAAATCCTGCGGTGTTGCTGAATTAAAACAATTATTCAAGGAAGTGTTAGCTAAATGATCTCTACAGATATGTAAAAGACTCATTGCCAGTTACAGAAAACACTTGATTACAATTTTGCTGCTGAGGGTGGCCCAACCAGTTATTGGGTTTAGGGTGCAATTTTTCAGCCAGGACCAGATAGCTTTGAATATTTTTTCCCCCTTAGTAAATAAAATCACCATTTAAAAACTGTATTTCATTTTTATTTTTTCTCTTTGTCTGATATTAATGTGTTTGATGATCCTAAATATTAAAGTGGGGTAACAAACAAGAATTTGAGAAGGGGGCCAATACATTTTTACAGCACTGTAAATTCATATACTTGTTCAGGACACAGTGAAGAAGCTGGACCAATCAGAGGTGCGCAACGAGGACCTGTCTGACACGCCGGTCATTGGTCAGATAGATGAGGGGAGGCGCAAAAGTGGCGAATCGTGCTCTATTCCCTGTGACATCACTGTCAAGTTACTACGAGATGAAAAACATTCCCTCTGTGGTAAAAACAAAAACCCATCATCTAACATAACCAGACACCACAATAACCCTAAACCCGCAGTACCCCTAACCATCCATAACGCATAACCTTAACCCATCATTGCCTTAAACATAATATACTCTAACCCAGAAGAAGGCTAACCTGAAGCTACCAAAACCCTAACCCACCCTTACCCCAACTCTAACCAAAACATTCACCCATCATAGGTCTAACACTAAGCCCTACCCCAACTATAACCTTAGCCCCGAAATTAGACTCTAAACCACTCTAACCCCAACCCTTAAATAAACCTAACCCACCATGTGTGTGTAGGCCAGTTGCAGCAGTCGTTGCTGGCATTTGGCCACAGCACCAGGAAGTTGATGAGGGACGTGATGGAGCAGCAGCAGAGGGCCCTCGACGTCCTCAGCAGTCAGGTAAGGACACGATTCCTACCCACAACCCCTAACTTCCTTCTCTAGTGATCCACTTTGTAAACATGATGTCATTCAAGGTAAATGAGGTCATGAATAAAGTGCAAGCACTCAGCAATGAAGTACAGAGGAGCAACACAGAGATGTACCCCGTCAAACCATCACTGTTGCATGGTAACCACACACACCTGATTGATCTATCAATTGATTGGTTCATGAGTTGGTTGATTGAATGAGGATTTGTTCAGGACGTGACGGTAGTGACATTAAGGACAGTCTAATGTTCGTTGTTCCCAAGATTCCCAGTGGGATTTATATCATCCACCCAGAAAACTGACTCATCATTTGAGGTAAACCACCCCCAATTGCCCCACAGCTGTCACCCACACTCAATCACTCCTCACCTTTTACATGGCACCCACTACCAATCACTCCTCACCTGTTGCTCACCACCAATAGTCCCTAACCTGTCACGACCCACGGATCACTCCTCTCCTGTCGCCCAGCAACAATCGCCTCTCACCTAGCCCCCTCAGGTCTTCTGTGAGATGGACTACATGGATGGAGGATGGACAGCGATGCAGTGCAGGACAGAAGGCTTGATAGACTTCAGAAGACCTTGGGGCGATCATGTTGGACACCTTGCAGGTTGTCTCCCGTCTTGTTCTTGGATCCTTGTGATAAGCTAAGATAAAACAGACACATATTAAGACTAGACACAACAGGAAAAGAAAGAAAATTACAAGACAACACAGATGGCACAAGACATGACATAAGGACGGGTCAGGACAAATGACAGGAGAACAGTACAGGACAAGATAGGATAGCACAAGATAGGATAGGAGAGGAAATGGCAGGATGGTACAAAACATGATAGGAAAGGACAGGACAAATGATAGAAGGTAAGATGAGGCAGGGTAGGGCAGGACAAAAAAATAACGGGATGAGACAAGACAAGACAGGACGGGTACAGAAAGAACATGAAAAGACAGAACAACACAGAACAGGATAGGACAGGGCAAGACAAGACAGGATAGCACAAGACAGGACAAAAGACAAGGCATAAAGGGACAGGACAAGACAAGATTCAATAAGACAGGGCAGGAAATGAAACAGCAGGACAGGACAGGTTTGGACAGAACAAGACCGGAATAGAATGGGCAGTGTAGGCCTTCAAAGACAAAATTAGACGACACACAGGGCACAACACAATGGTACTTGACACAACAGGACGGCACAGAACAGGATGAGACAAAACAAGACAGTACGTCTCTTCGGGTCCAGCAAGCACTGTGTGTCTCTGTGCAGGCGAACACTGGTTGGGCTTGAGAAAAGTATTCAACATCGTGAAGCAGAAGGAGACCCGCTTCCAGCTGCACGTGGCTTTGGTGTCACATGACGACGTCGCGTCATATGCATCCTATGATGATTTCAGACTGGATAATGAAACTCACTTCTTCAGCATACACCTGGGCCGATACGCAGGTAGTGCAGGTCAATAACCCCCCCAAATATGAACAAGTTTGGTTTCAAATACAGGGTGGTCCAAAATCTAGGTATACATAAACACTGCAACACGCAGCACCACACAGATTTTCATTTGCATCAATTTCAATAAAAAGCAAAGGGTTAGGGCTCCAAAATAAGGTTTCAAGGTAAGTGATTGGGTTTTCATGAAAGGTTTTGTGTTTTAAAGTAAGATTTTAAAATAAGGTTAGGATTTCTAATTTGGGTTTCAAGATAGTCACTGATGGTGTAGTGGTACACTCGCCTGCCTTTGGTGCGGGCAGCGTGGGTTCAGTTCCCACTCAGTGACGGTGTGAATGTGGGTGCGAATGGTTATGCGTGTCTCTATGTTCCCTGCGACTGACTGGCGACCACTTCAGGGTGTAGTCCGCCTTTCGCCCGAAGCCTGCTGGGATAGGCTCCAGCGCCCCGTGACCCTAACCAGGATAAGCGGTGTTGAAAATGGATGGTTTCAAGATAGGGATAGCGTTTCAAACTGAGATTTCTAGCCAGGTTTTGGGTTTCAAATCACCTTTTCAAGCCAGGTTTAGCGTTTTAAACAAGGTTTAAGGTTCCAAATTAGAGTTTCAAGTCAGAATGGGTGTTGAGCAGCTTCCTTCATCCCTGCTTCTTTCCCTCAATCCATATTTCTTTCATAAGATCCTAGTTTCCTCCCTTCCTCCATATACTTCATTGGCTTCTTCCTTATGTTCTATTTTCTTTATTCCTCTATTCCTATACCTCCCACCCTTCTTAATTTCACCACTTCCTTCTTTCCTTTTATTGCATCCATTATTCCGTCCTTCCTTTCATTCGAAGTTACTTAACTTGGATAGTATGAAAGGAAGGAATGATTTATGCTTACTTCCTACCTCCCATCCATCCTTCCTTCTTTCTCCCTTCAATCCTTTTTACCTACCTTGCTCCCTCACTCACTCACTCCTTCTGCTCTTCTTTCCTTACAATATTCCTTCCTTTAATACCAACCAAATTACTGTCCTTTCCTATATGCTTACTTTCTACCTTCCCTCCTACATACCTTGCTTCCTCCCTCATTCACTAACTTCATACCGTCCTCTCATACCATCTTAGTTGGCTGTCCTATCATCCTTCCTCCCTCCCTCACTCCCTTTCGTTCATAGTATCCAACACTCATTCTTTTTTCCTACCGTTTATAGTCACTCTCTTCCTTCCATCCTCTATTCCTTTATAATCCATCTGTTCTTCAAACCTTCTATCCTCCCTTAAATAAGTGCATACCTACTTTTGCCCCCGATAAATAGCTACGTCTATCATCATGTGCTTGCAGGAGACTGCTTTTGCGGCTACGACCAGGACCAGAACCAGGACACGGCCCCGTTCAGCGCCTCAGACGTGGACAACGATGGCTGCAATCCCACATCAATGTGGAGAGCTGCAGTGCCCGCACAACCACACGGCGTGGTGGTTCAACCAGTGCGGCATGGCCAACCTCAACTGAACTCCGGAAGGCGATGGTGAGCAAAACCAGGGGCCTCGGACACGAATCCTGTGGGACACCTGGAGGCACCAGGGAGTGGCCCACAACATTAAGTCAGTCAGCATGAAGATCAGGAGGATGCCAACCAATAACTAAATGAAAAAATATATATATAAATAGCGTGATGTTTTTGCACATACGAGTTATAAAACACTTTAGACTGCTCCCAGTACTTTTGTCCATACACAAAAAAATACTTTGTGCTTGTTTAGAGTAAACCTTCTCCACCAGGTGGTGTTGTTTACCTTGCAGCAACCAAATGAATGGCCTCACACTTCAGTGTCTATATTCTTTTACATTTATTATTCTATAAATGAACCTATGATTGATGGATTTGAATTAGAAGCCATCATATATTTATAACATGTAAAATCAATGTTTGAAATACAGGATATTGTTAAAAGAATTGCCTAAAAAAAACAACTTTTGTGCTCTCACAACTGATGTAATTAGTACAGTACCAGGTTACTGTGCACTCAGCATCATTTGATCGACAGCTGTTAGTTATGTTACAATACATTAAGCAATGTTATGTTACGTTATGTTAAGCTACATTACAATATATTCCACAATAATTACAATTACATTTGGCATAAAATGGGGCCAGAGAGGGGTAATGTTTTTAAAGATCCTTTTAATAATATTCTACCGTCAGGTCATACACTGCAAACTGTACCTTTAAGTTAAGTACACCAAGTTGTTGTGGTGAGTACTAAGCAATGGTACATTAAGTTTGATTTCTCTACATTATTTTACATTACGGTACAATAAATTATATTAGGGTTAGGTAATGTTATGTTCCGTTGTGTAATGATACAGGAGTACCGTAACAGATTACTGTGCATTCAGTAGCGGTTAGCTGTTTTGTCATTAAATCAAGTTACAGTACATTGAGTTACATTGTATTACATTACATCACTACAGTCACATTAAGTGATGACATGAAGTTGCATTATATTGTTATGTAATGTTTTCAGTCGGAAAAGGGTGGCGTGCCCTCTCCAGGTCGGGGATGAGATCTTGCCCCAAGTGGAGTTCAAGTATCTTGGGGTCTTGTTCACGAGTGCGGGAAGAATGGAACGGGAGATCGACAGGCGGATCGGTGCAGCGTCTGCAGTGATGCGGACTTTGTATCGGTCCGTTGTGGTAAAGAAAGAGCTAAGCCGAAAGGCGAACCTCTCGATTTACCGGTCGATCTACGTTCCGACCCTCACCTATGGTCACGAGCTGTGGGTCGTGACCGAAAGAACAAGATCCCGGATACAAGCGGCCGAAATGAGTTTCCTCCGCAGGGTGTCCGGGCTCTCCCTTAGAGATAGGGTGAGAAGCTCGGTCATCTGGGAGGATCTCAGTGTAGAGCCGCTGCTCCTCCACATCGAGAGGAGCCAGATGATGTGGCTTGGGCATCTGATTCGGATGCCTCCCGGACGCTTCCCCGGTAAGGTGTTCCGGGCACGTCCCATCGGGAGGAGACCCCGGGGACGACGCTGGAGAGACTACATCCTTCGGCTGGCCTGGGAACGCCTCGGGATCCCCCCGGAAGAGCTGGAGGAAGTGGCTGGGGAGAGAGAAGTCTGGGGGTCCCTGCTAAAGCTACTGCCCCCGCGACGCGACCTCGGATAAGCGGTAGAAAATGGATGGATGCATGGATATTGTTATGTTTCATTAGGTTGTTACATTGTTTTGTCAAGTTGCACTATATTATGTTTGATTTAATTACTATGTTATATTACGTTCAACATCATGTATGTTCCATTACTACAGTACACACGACTCCTGTGCAGTCAGCACGGCTTGATTGCTGGGTGATGGAACCCTAAAGACCTTAACTACTTATTGAGTAATGACACATTCCACCGGACTCTCCAGGTGTTTGGCCGCCCATTAACAATGTATATGCTTGACTTTTACAGCGTTTACATTGACACACGGCATACGTTCTGCTCACACTTTTAACCGAAAACTTACATCACTGACTTTTGTCACCGCTTGCAACCCTTCCCTCCCCACTCCCTTCAACCTGCACACCACTCCTCAAATAAAGATCGACGCCACAAAAAGTCTAAAATGTGTCATCTTTACCAATCAGGCCCTTAAAAGGCAACCTGGTGCCGCAATCTGCACATCAGCAGCCCAGAGGCCTTATCAGATCTCCTCATGTTGATGTGATGAGGTGTTATGTCTTCAATGAGAGTTTATGTGTATACGTGTAGTGCAAAGTGGGAAGCCGTTTTCCCACAGTGGACGAGGATCCGTGCAGGGAAGACACAGGAAGCAAAAGTCTGCTGGGAATTTAGACCCCGAGGAATCTCATCTGCTGTTCATCAGCCATCAGTCAACCCTGCGCGCACATGCACGCACGCACACACACACACAATCACACTGGAGTGCAGTTTAAAATAGCTGCACAATGTCTGAACATAAAAAAAGAACATTTGAGGGGATATTTTTGCCAATCAACACGTTTTCATCAATGTGACTATTGACTGAGAACAGCACAAGAGTGAATTGACCGCAATAGATCAGAATAGAAAAGAATACAACACGCACACATCAAATGAAATGAATTAAAAGAACTGCGTATGGAAGGGCATCTGGCGTAAAACCTGTGCCAAACAAATCATGCAAGTGACTCGCTGTAGCCCTCTCTGATGTAATAAGCTGAAAATCGAAACAACATTAAGTTATGCTACGTTACGTTAGGCAATTTTAGTTTTGCTTACCTTTAGTTAAATTATAATATATACAATTAGGTTGAATTAGCTTAGTCAGTTACAATTAATTATGTTACGCCGTGTTATGTTACATGGTGTTACGTTACGCTTTGGTACGATAAGCTATGTATACATTGCATCGTGTATATGTCACACTACGTTACAATACACTATGCTATGTTACGTTCATCTATGTTGCACTATGTACTGTATACACTGTGCTATGCTACATTACAGTATGCTACTTGATTGTGTGTTACATTGCACTGTTATGCCATGCCATTTTACCTTACACTATGTTAGGTTGTGCTATGTTATTTTAACGTACAATGTTGGTTAGCTGCGGCACGGTGGGCGACTGGTTAGCACATCTGCCTCACAGTTCTGAGGAACGGGGTTCAAATCCCGCCCCCGCCTGTGTGGAGTTTGCATGTTCTCCCCGTGCCTGCGTGGGTTTTCACCGGGCACTCCGGTTTCTTCCCACATCCCTAAAACATGCAGGCTAGGTTAAGTGAAGACTCTAAATTGCCCCATAGGTGTGAATGTGAGTGCGAGTGGTTGTTTGTTTATATGTGCCCTGCGATTGGCTGGAGACCAGTTCGGGGTGTACCCCGCCTCTCGCCCGAAGATGGCTGGGATAGGGTCCAGCACGCCCACAACCCTGGTGAGAAGCAGAACGGAAGATGAATGAATGAAAGTTGGTTACCTATTACATAAAGTCAGGGTATGTTACTTTTGGTTATGTAGCTTTGCTACAGTATGTTACGTTTCCAAACGTTAGGGTAGATTTATTCCAATTCGTTACGATGAGTGATGTCATGTTAAATTAGAAAAGGATAGGTTAAGTTTTACCACGTAACATAAAAAAAATCTGCATAATTTAATAAACTGTCCTTGTGAATACAAGAATCATAAGGAGTATCCAAATAACTAAAAGTATAGCAGGACCATGAAGGATGCATTCTTTCTCAAGGAGTCCAACAGTGAAGCAGGAGGGAGGGATGAAGGGATGAAGAGAGGGAGTGGAAAACAGTACTACCACACTCTTGCTGGTGAGATGATCCGCTCAGTCCGTCTGATCTCCTCCCGGGATGAACCACAGACAGGCGGCGGGGACGGTAACCGCTCCGAGCACGGACAGCCCGCGGGCCAGAAGCCAAGACAACCTGCTGGCATACGATGACATCCCAGAGGATAGCCGATGGTTTGGGTGAGTTTACCCCTTTTGTACCATTGTGTTTCGTACCATTTGTAGACACTACCATGCAAACTGTATGGGTAGAATCTTAAAAATCACAAAGTTCAGTTTTGTTTTAGGCATTTTTGAAGTGACATTTAGCAGCTTGTAGGTATCCCGTGTGTTTACAAGTCAAACATATGACCAATAGATATGGCGTGTTTATGACTTTCTGGCAGCCACAGCCAACTGTCGGCTCGTCTCAGCACCGTCAAGCGCCGCCAGGCGCTGCGGGGCCCGGCCCACATGTTCACCGCACCGTCCGTGGGCCCCTCTGAGGTGGAGCAGCGCTTCCTGGAGGCGGCCGAATACGGCAACATCCCCGAGGTGCGCCGCATGCTGCTGCACGTGCCCCACCTGAACGTCAACACGGTCAACTACATGGGCCAAAACGCCCTGCAGCTGGCTGTGGCCAACGAGCACCTGGAGGTGACTGAGCTGCTCCTGGGGAGGCAAGACCTGGCTCGGGTGGGAGACGCCCTCCTGTTGGCCATCAGTAAGATAACAGGCTTCATTCTTGGTAGTACTTAACCCCAATATAAACCCTACTTTAAATCTTATCCCCTAACTTTAATCCCCTAACCCCATAATCCTAAACCCTTACCCTTATCCCTAATGCTTGACCCCTATCCCTAAACACTTAACCTCTAACCCTAACCCCCTTCCTCACCCTGACCCTTAATCCAAATCTAACACCAATCCCCAACTAAAGTACTTGTGGAATCAGTACTTTTTGTTGGTTCATAAAGGATGACGGTAGGATTATACGCTACTATTTGCAAAATATCGAGTTTGACTTTTCCCAAACCGCATTAGCCTAACCCTGACACCCTAATCCAAACCGCTAACCCTAATTGAAACTGCTATCCCTAACGGAAAACCTGACCCAATAGCACAAACATAAACACCTCACCATAACCCTAACCCCTGAAAACGAGATAGTTGATACCACCAACAAAAATGAAAAAAGGTGGAATGCTGTATTTTTGTTGGTTTAGGCTACGACCTTGGTTCACAGAGAATGATGTTAGGATTGTACAGTTGGGACGCTATTATTTTCAAGACTCAAGTTTGACTTTTGCTTGCACCCCAAAGCTCGTTCCTTATTTCAAGTTGGCTCAATTTCAGTACGTCTTTCTTACGTATCCAGCCACATGAAGGATACAAGTAGACCAAATAACACTGTGGACATTGCAGGTAAGGGTTACATCCGCATCACCGAAGCCCTGCTAGCACACCCTTCGTTCCGAGATGCCCATCGTCTGACGGCCAGCCCTGCTCAAGTGGACATGCTGGATGACTTTTACGCTTATGACGAGGACGGGAGAAGGTAAGCCATGTAGGAGGGAAAAATCTCTGGTTGGACCAGGGTTTCCATGATTAGGTGCAACCCTGCTCAAGTCGATTGTAGTCAGTCAAAGACACTCAATCCATTTTTTAAGGTGTGAGTCTTGACATTTGAGTCTTGAGTTAGGATTAGGTAGTGGTGGGCTGTCAGGCAATGCCTTCTCTGCTGGCCTAAACACCACAACACAAACATCAGAAGATTTCAGTCTCTATGTGCTACCATGTCAACCTTATCTGCACAGGACTAATAAGTAGTGCTGACAGATGATGTATGTGGCACAATTGCATGCTGTTATTTGGGTTTTGGTATAGTATTGATGGTTTCTGTAAATGTGATAGTGATGGTATTAAGAGGTAGATTAAGTCGGGAAAGTATCACCGAAGGCCAAGGTACCAAATGCACAGCCCGCCACTGAGATTAGACTTGGTCCCTGGTCCTCGCAACTGATCTGTCGTCTCAATCCATTAAGAAACTTATTTCTAACCTGGCTCTGCATGGCTTTGAACGCAACCGAGGTTCTCCCACGATGTGACTCCAGTGATCCTGGCGGCACACTGCCAAGAATACGAGATCGTTCACACCCTGCTGAATAAAGGGGCTCGCATTGACCCGCCCCACGACTACTTCTGCTGCTGCAACTCGTGCAACTACCAGCAGCAGTTTGATTCCTTCAGCCACTCGCGCTCCCGCATCAATGCCTACCGGGGACTGGCGAGTCCGGCCTACCTTTCCCTGTCCAGCGAGGATCCGGTGCTGGCTGCCCTGGAGCTCAGCAACGAGCTGGCCATGCTGGCCAATATTGAGAAGGAGTTTAAGGTACCTTTAAATAATAATACAGTGAACCCCCACTATATCACAGCTCATCATTCGAGCACCCACGTTTTCCCTCTTATTTGGATAACTGTGCAAGAGAGAGTGAGAATAGGTGCTAATAAATACTTTAAAAAGTGAGTGTTAATAGGTTTGTGTGTTTTAATAAGTACACGTCTTTAAAATGTGTAGGAGGGGTAAAACTATATAAATAGGTTTTTCATATGGTGTCTGTTTTGCGGATTTTCACCTATCACAGGTTGTTCTGGAACGCATCACCTGCAATAAACAGAGGTTCACTACAGCCCACGTGACATTCAAATTATCTCATCCCCAAGGATATAAACATCTACATTTTTTACATTCTGCTGCCAAACTGACTGCCAACTAAAGATTCAAGTAAAAACAAGATGTTTTATGAGACAGATGGGCGGGACGTAAACAAAGATGAGGGCTTCGATCTTATCTCAAGAGTGACATTAGCTTGACGTGTGTATAAGAAATATATTTGAGTGTTTAACTTGGTCATCTATTGATGCAACCCACATGGTGTCTTGCATAGAACGACTATTGTCGCTTGTCCAGCCAGTGTAAGGACTTTGTGGTGGGCCTCCTGGACCTGTGCCGCAGCACTGAGGAGGTGGAGGCCATACTGAACGGGGAAACCGACTGCGAAGATAGCTACGACCCGCCCGGTCGCCCTTCTCTCACACGCCTTAAGTTAGCCATCAAATATGAACTGAAAAAGGTCTGACTGGAAGGGATTGAGCGTGATTTGCTGCCGCTACGGCTAACTATACTTACAATCATCTCTCTTTTTCAGTTTGTGGCCCATCCCAACTGCCAGCAGCAGCTACTGAGTATTTGGTATGAGAATCTACCTGGGCTCAGGCAACAGACCACCGCTATCAAACTCCTGGTGGTCCTGGCAGTGGCGATGGGGCTACCAGGGTTGGCTCTGGCCTACTGGATTGCGCCGTGCAGTAGAGTAGGTTCCACAAATCATCTCAAACGTCCATCCGTCCATATTTCTTCTTGACTCGTCTTTGCCCACCAGGTGGGGCAGGTGATGCGCAGCCCCTTCATGAAGTTCGTGGCCCACGCCTCATCTTTCACCATCTTCCTGGGCCTGCTGATACTGAACGCTGCAGACCGATTTGGAGGGACCACGTTGTTGCCCAACATGACCCACTACCATGTACCAGAAACGTCCCGACTGGCCACGGACCCAATGCTGCTCTACCGCATGACCACAACGCCATTCACTTGGATGGAGATCCTCATCATCTCGTGGGTTATAGGTAAGAATAAGACAATGCAGAACTAGAAGACAGGCGGCAGACTAGGGTTCGAATACAGGCTCTGGCCTTTCTATGTGGAGTGTGCATGTTCTCCCCGTGCTGGCGTGGGTTTTCTCAAACATTCCTAAAACATGCATGTTAGGTTCATTGAAGACTCTAAACTGAGCTTAGGTGCGAATGGTTGTTTGTCTATATGTGCCCTGCGATTGGCTGGTGACCAATCCAAGTAGTACCGCTCAAAATCAGCTGGGATAGGCTCCAGCTCTTTCATGACCCTAGTGAGCATATTGTAAATGCTATAGAAAATTGATGGATGGATGGAGCTGGACCGTCACCTCTTGTCCTCCTGCTGCAGGTATGATCTGGGCCGAGGTGAAGGAGATCTGGAGTCTGGGGCCTGGGGAATACCTAGTGGAACCGTGGAACTTTCTAGACTTTGGTATGCTGGCGATATTTCTGGCATCTTTCAGTTGCCGCTTCTCTGCATTGAGACACGCCAGCTATGCTCAGACTTTCGTAAATGCGCATTACACCAACCTGACAAACGTCACACTGCCTCCAGAGATACTCTACTTTACGCTGGGTAGGCAAAATAAAATCGACTTGCCAGCCAGGTATGCAGACTTTAAGTATTCCAAACAAATATGGTACCCTGTATTTTGCAGCGAGGATCCACTGGTTACCGTCGGACCCCCAGCTGGTCTCCGAGGGTCTTTACGCGGTGGCGGTGGTGCTAAGCTTCTCCCGAATCGCGTATATCCTCCCAGCCAACGAGAGCTTCGGTCCTCTGCAGATCTCCCTGGGCAGGACGGTGAAGGACATTTTCAAATTCATGGTCATCTTCCTTCTGGTGTTTCTGGCCTTCATGATCGGCATGTTCAACCTGTACTCCTACTACCTGGGTGTCAAGCAGAACGACGCCTTCACCACGTGAGACTTTTGCATTTTTCTTACAGCCGACAGCGATTCAGGAAAATGGTTAAATATTGTGATTGTGGTGGTTTGATTTCACAACAGCCTGGAGGAGAGCTTCAAGACACTGTTCTGGGCCATATTCGGACTGTCCGAAGTCCGCTCGGTGGTCATCAACAACGGGCACAAATTCATCGAGAACATCGGCTATGTGCTTTACGGCGTTTACAACGTCACCATGGTCATTGTGCTGCTCAACATGCTCATCGCCATGATCAACAGCTCTTTCCAGGAGATCGAGGTTTGACGGATCAGACACCAAATCACTGAGGCGCATCACATTTACTAATATTTATGCTTCGGAGAAGTAGAAGAATTTATAAAGGAGGAAAACAAGGACAAAACACATGATAGTGTCATTAGTCAAAGTTGTTATGGCATCTTGGATAAAACATTCCCAAAAATGTCAAATCAGCATCATTTTTAGGTTAGCATGCTAAGGGGTATGGTTTGGGTTAAAGATTCGTGTAAGAGTTCAGGAGTAAGGCGTTTTAAAGAATGTTTTTTTTGGAAAGAGGACCTATAGTCATCGGTGCACAGGCCAACTGGAGGCTGGTTAATTTCTACAAACTTAGTGAGATTTATGTGTTACTTCTAGTCTGTAGGGTGAAATCATAAGGGAGGTTAAAACTCAATTGTTGTCTGTGTGTGGGTGTGTGTGTGGGGGGGTGGGGGGGGGACGGGCAAGCAGGCAGTGGTGTGCAAAGGGGAGGCGAACGGGCGAACCTTAACCCATGGGTTTAGGGTTAAGGTTAGAATTACAGTTTATGTTAGGGGTAAGGGTTTTGGGTTAGGGGATAGAGTTTCATGGGGGTTAGGAATACAGGTATGAATGTGCATCCACCAACCTGTCATTTTTCTCTCTCATCACCAGGACGATGCCGATGTAGAGTGGAAGTTCGCTCGGGCCAAACTCTGGTTCTCCTACTTTGAGGAGGGACGAACCTTACCGGTGCCTTTTAACCTGGTCCCCAGTCCCAAATCTATGATGGGCCTGTCCAAAAGCGTCAAGTTTCTGGTGCTGCAGTATGTGAGAAGACAGAGCGACGACAAACATGAGACGCAACTTGACAAGGTCACTTCTCACTAGTCAACAATCCTACATCCTGTATATATATGACATAATATTTTTTATTTTTACATATTGTTTTTAGATGGGAGAAGGGAAAAATTCAGCTTTCAGTGGTTCCACCCGTCCCTCCAGATACCAGGTGTCATCCCTAGAACTCTTTATATTATTTGGGAAATTTTTACAAGGCTCATATTTAACATTTTTTAGAAGATCATGAAGCGTCTGATCAAGCGTTACATCATCAAAGCTCGAGCCGACCGGGAGAGCGACGAGATCACGGAAGGTGAGCTCACATTGTACTAAACAGATTTGAAAGGCAATGTCCATAGTTTTACAAAAATATTATTTTACTTAGGCGAGTTGAAGGAAATCAAGCAGGACATCTCCAGTCTCCGCTACGAGCTTTTGGAGGAGAAGTCTCAGAACACAGAGACACTGGATGAGCTGATGAGGAGACTCGGCGATATCACCACAACATCCTGATTATACTTTATTTTTATGATTGTAATTGAGTTTGTTTATATTTGTGCGTTTTGTAAAGACTTGTATAAACAGCTTTGCAGTCCAGCGGGTGTATCTGCAAAGTATTTAAATGGATCACAGTTCGTATGAATGTAGTGCAACAAATAAACATGAGACAGTGAACTACAGTGATAATATATGCAGTACATACCCAATTTCCAATTTCAATAATCCATAAAATTTCAAGGATTGGTTGAAAATCATTGCTGGTGGGCTGGCAATTGCTCCTCTCGTCAGTTCTTAGTGACAACAGCTACCTTGCACAATAGAAATGAACACAACTAGAAATAATCCATACATCAATCGATACATTTTCTATCATTTATTCAGTTTATGGTCACAGGTGAGTTAGAACCTGTTCCAGCGAGTGACGTTGTGACCCCCTGGGTTGGTCATCAGTCAATCACAGGGCATGAAAATAATCCACTATATATATATATATATATTTAAAAAAATAATAATAATAAAAAAAAAGTGCTGAGCAAAGCTCGGTCATATGCATGCACAATTTACTTGTCATATAACTAAACCTCCTCTTGCCAGTGATGCATGATACTGCAACTACCACTGTGTGCAATAGAAATGCAGTGGTGCCTTGAGATACAAGTGACAGGATTTATGAGTTTTCGAAATATGATCTGTCGTTTGGATGATTTTTTTGTGCTTTGACGTGTGAGCAAAAACATGAGCTAGGCGGCTTGTATGTTGGCTGTGAACTTAACTCACTTCACAACAAGCAGCAGTTTGGCAGATACTGAACAATTCTTCAAAAAGGCTTCAAAGTGTTTCATGCCACTCCCAACTGAAGTTTACTGTCAAACAAAACATACAACTAAGAAAATTACACGATGAGTATTAAAACAACCACATAACTGCCTCAAAGACAGCTAGCTTAATGCTAACACATATTGGAAAATGCCATCGAATGGCTAACGAATAGCAAAGCGTGTTGCGGTGTTATAACGCTTTAAGCAACGGATATTTGAACACAAACGGCGCAAAACACCTAGATAAAAAAAATAACATTTATAAGCACTCTCATTATCCTCTGCTTTATCCTTTTTGAGATACAAGCCATCATTCAACAGTTTTTTTTTTGCTTTGACTTGCAAATTTGGGATATGAGTGCCGTATGGAAACCGTGAACTCAACTGACATCAGAACAAGCAGTAGTTTGGCACATCGGCATCGTCCTGGTGATGAGAGAGAAAAATGACAGGTTGGTGGCTGCACATTCATACTGCACTTCAAAAAAAGAGGTTAGCCACTCTTTTTGTTTATTGAAGTTTATGATCAAACTAAAACATAAAACAAAGAGAATTATACATGTATTTAAAACAACCTCATTATTTTGCATTAGTGAAGTCAGTTTAGCTTACAGCTAACAAACAATGCAAAACGCCTTAAATGGGCTAAGGAATAGGATGGGTGTTGTGGTATTAACAGATATTTGAACACAAACGGTGGAGCAACACTTTTAGATAGACAACAGACCAATACTCAAGAGATATATAGTCTTTATCCTCTATGAAGAACTAATTTACTGCAGCTTACTGAGGAGTTTTGAACGGTTCCATGTAATTCTGTATTATACTGTCCCCGGGTGGTCAAGGCACGCAACCCAACAGAAGGAGCCGTACAATGTCCAAATGAATTAAAATTCTAATTTCCACATTTACAGATTTTGCGCCAGGAAAACCAGACGGTCCACAGCATCTGGTTTAAGTGCGGTTCTGTGACAAGGGAGGATGTTGTCATCCGTGCTGAACGCTCTCTCCGACGGAGCACTGGTAGCGGCGATGCATAAATACTGTCGCGCTAGCTTGGCAACACGAGGGAAATTTGTCTGATGGCATCTCCACCAATCCAAAGGGTCGACATCACTGTCAACCTCTGTGGTCTGTAAGTAGACTGTCAGCTCCTTTCTTATGCTTTCCTCTTCTGACATTGTGCCGCTCTGCCTTTTGAAAAAGCTGGCCAAAGTCTTTTTTCTTTTTGCCTTAGGCGGAGAATCGGGCTCCGCTTCTGCTTTTGCACCAGCAGCCCCTGGGAGCGTGTCCTGTTGAGTCTTTATTAGCGACACTATCTCTTCGACTGCTCTTGATAAAACTCGGTCCACCTTTTCTTCATCTATATACTTGTTTCTAAACCGTGGGTCGAGAAGAGACGCAATGTCAAGCAGGTCACGCGTGACCGGATCGGAATAGTGCTCAATCAAGTCTCCTAGGATGTTTCTCTTCAAGCCCTTCGTCAGCTGAGTGTCGCTCTCTTCCTCAGCAAAAATGGACGTGTTGAAGAGACTGAGCACTGGCTTGAGGTAGGAGACGCTGACATATTGTTCTCCAGACAAGGCGTCTGTGAAGTCCTGCAGTGGGCTCAACACCTTGTTGACAGCCTCTAGGACTTCCACGTCTTGCCAGGTAGGGACCAATTGCCTTGATTTCTTGTCGTCTTTTAGAACGTGACTAATGGCCCTCTCTTGCTCGAGCACTCTTTGAATCATCATTTGACGTGAGACCCACCTGGTTGGCGTCTCTGTTGTGAGACCGTGGTTTGGAAGACCCAGATAGTTTTGAACAATGACCAGGTCCCTCCTTTTCTTACTCGAGTACGAAAAGGCCGACACAATTTTTTTGCACACATCTATAGCACGTTGTACGCGGTCGTCTTTCACACCTCTCTCTGTAAAAACGACAAAACAATCGTATTAGTTCACTTATACTAATGTTAATTAGCAAACGTATAAATGTAATGTTACGATGGAAGAAATCAAACGCAGCGTTTTCTTGTAAGGCTTGTGAACGCGTTGTCATGCCACAGCGCATCACAGACACTTTCTGGTCTTATTTTTTTTACTACTCTCAGTGTTACACACTTGTTCAAGTCAAGATTTTGCACAGCTGATCGCTTACTGACTGAACTACCTAATTCACTGCTTTGCTACAGAATAAACCATTTAACAATAGAGGGTGCCAGTAAACTCGGGAGATAGTTACAGGGACCTTGACTTTTCTTGCCGACATTAAGATAAAAGATTGTTCAGTAAAAGTGACATTTAATGTTCATTTCTTTAGTCATTTATGCTTATTTCACATTGTTTTCTGTTATAGTTATTCTCTACAACGTATTTTCTTTGTTCAAATGTGTGGGTGTCTGGAAATGATTAATTGGCTTTACATTAATTCCCATGGGAAATATTGCTTTGCTTTTTCTTTGATTTGGTTTTAGTAGTAAGACTTTTTGGAAGATTATGAAAACCAAGGTTCCACTTAATATAGGTACAGTGCTACACACACACACACACACACACACACACACACACACACACACTGGGTGATTGAAAAGTAACTCCCTATTTTTAAGTACTTTATTTCTGAACGATAATTCTTACAATAAATGAAGATGAGAAGAAAGTGTATTGCATGGAGTTTTATTTAAAATTCAATATGGGCACCAGCATTCGCCACCAGTTTCTCAAGCTGCCTGGGAACCGCATTAACTGATTTCACAAGGAACCCTTGTGGGATGGAAGACATAACTTCTCGTATTCGCCCTTCAAGTTCTTCCAAAGTCGTTGGTTTGGTCGAATAGACTTGCTCCTTTAATCATGGAACATACACAAAGAAATTAAGCAAAATATTACAACATATGAATAAATTCTAAGTCTTTTAAAATAGGGAGTTACTTTTCAATCAGCTTGTATACCTTTATAATACATATATTGTATATAAGATACAAAATGTCTCGATCAAATATTTAACAGTGTTTAAAAATGTTAAATATGTGTTCAAAAGTTGTTAAAAATGTTCCCCCCTTTCTGAAAAAAAAATAAAATCAATGATGAGTAACCTAATATCCGAATATTATTTTGAATGAATAAAAATACAAAGAATTTGAAGTTGTTTCGCCGGCTATTATTTTGCTGTTGTTATTGATGTTTTAAGTTTTGGCTGTGGTATCGTTTCAGTACCAGTACTGAAAAATTACTTTTTGTAGGTATTGTATCAAAGCCCATATTTTGGTACTATGACAACACCCAAAAATAATAATAATATTACAAATGATGATGATGGTGATGAAAAGAGATAATATAATTTTACTGCGATACACTAAAGTTCAAATTAATAACAATATAATGCTTACCTATGGCAAGGTGAAGCCTGTGACCAAAGCACTGGAGTCCTGTCCAATTGTTCAGTTCCACAGCCTTCTTAATGTTGGCTCCGTTGTCAGTGGTGATGGCCACGAGCTTCTTCTCTGAAAGCCCCCAGGAATCAAGTGCCTCCTGCAGGCCTGCTGCAAGTAACTCTCCAGTGTGGTCCTCAGAAAAGTAGCTCGTTTGCAGGCAATGACTTCGCAACACCCATTCGTCACTTATAAAGTGAACCGTCATGCTAAAGTAGGGCTCCATAGTGCGACTAAACCACATATCAGTCGTTACTGCGAAGTTGCGGACGGTCGCCAGTTCTGTTTCCAGCTTAGCTCTGTGCTTGTGGTACAAGTTGGGCATCGCGACATGGCTAAAGTACTTTCTGCTCGGTACTTCATACCTGGGATCCAGCGTCTTGATGATCTGCTTGAAGCCTTCTTTTTCGACGGCATTAAGCGGGACCATGTCTTTTGCAAGGTGGCAAGCGATAGCGTTTGTAATGTCGATCCACCGTTTGCTTTTTCTGTCGTAGGGAGCCGCTCTCGAAAACGCGTCTTGGGGTGTTTTCGGGCTACCTGCTGCTCCTGCTGCTGCTGCTGCTGCTGCTGCTGATGACGATGATGATGATGATGATGTGGAGGGTGCTGCCGCCGACCTTAACTTCATACATTCTTCATATTCCGAGACATGCTTGCGGCTCAGGTGGTGGAGCAAATTGCTCGTGTTGCCCCCTCCGGCGGCGACTTTAGCAAGGCAAATCTTGCACAAAATTGTTGTTTGGTCGATGTCTGCTTTTTTGAAACCAAAATACCTCCACACAAGAGACATGGCTCCTCTCTTTGGCACAAGTTCTTCCGTGTCATCATTTTCTACTACTTCTGAAATTTCAATTTCAGAAAATTCAATGTCTTTCATATCCATTTTCACTGTAAAGTGTATTGTTTACATCCACTCCACCTCGCAGTCTCACCATGCGTTTTAATGAGAGTAACACTGAAAAGGGTCCTGCCTGAAACGGTGACGCGCGGTTCAGAGTTCCTTGCGGTTGTAATAAAATACTATACACCGGTATTCGGTGTGAACAGATATACAGCCCAGCACTACCACAGAATAATAAAAAGTCCATGGCAAGTTCGGTCAGCATCCATCTATTTTCTACTGTTTATGTGTCATTCCACCCAATCTGTGCCATTTTCGTCCCTTCAAATTAAAATGCATGATAACATTAAATGTATTTTATTTTAATCAGGCAAAATGTCCTGCACACCATCTGATTGTCTATGTGATAAATACAATTTGAAAGATTAATGTATTCTTCCTTGAAGAGTGGGAAAAAAATAACATTTGTTGCATGTCCCCGCTTCCTAAAATGTATGTAAGCCAGTTTCTGCCAGTCATTTTTTTGGTTTGACTTTCCCTAGCCTTTACCTTTAAATATAATCATTTCACCCCTGTAATAGTATACATAGTATTAGTATTTTTCCATAATTGTGTCCCTCATCATCCCAACTATACTTCATTTATTTTCTTTCTAAATAGATGTCTGAAAATAATTTAGTTTAAATTCACACTTTAGTCGTGTTATTCACCCTCTGAAAATTGTGGAATATTCCAGAAGCCACATGGTCCACATGCAGTTGCATCATTTAGATTCTGTCTCAGTCTTGTTACCGGAATATTGGTTTATTTTGAAAAGATATATATTTTGTTATCACTGTAATGTGCTTAGTGCTCATTCTACGCTAAAAACTCACTCGTTACTCAAATAGGAGTTTCAGCACAATAAAATAAAGACATAAATTTGCAGTTTTGAGTAGTTCATTCGGCATTTTATCAGATTTGGAGTTTTGAAAAGACAGAAATTCAAGTTTATTTTGAGAGAGTTACAATAAGCAAACGGCACTGATTCGGTGGAATGGCCTTTATCCTCTTCTGTGTGACGGGTAAACTGGGTCATATCCCAGTGGTCTTTGGGTGAGAGGTGGGGTACACCGTGGGGTGGATGACTGTCAATCACAGGATGTAGAAATAATCCACAAAGTAAAAAAATACAGAGGCCAGATCAATCACTGCCACCATGCACAAGCGAAATAAAGACAAATATAAAAAAAAAAAATCCACAAAGTCTTGATGAAGAACGTCCAAGTCCTTTATTAGGACTTGAAAAAACATCAGGCAGCAGTAGGAAGACAACACAACAGTTCACTTCCACATATCCCACGTGTGAACATTGACAGTGTTCCGGACCAATAGAAACACTTAAATTATTACAATTAATTGTAAAACAAAACACTGCAGTGAGACGAATTCAGTAAATGCATGAGAATCAGTCGAGACGCACTGTTCAGTGATTTCAGCTACGTGTTTCAATATAAACCAAATATGCTTCATGGATTTCTTCAAGTCAGGCAGCGGAGTGATGACATCACAGACGTTCAGGAGTATGCGAAGGAATACCATCACAGACAGTCAGGTGTATGTGATGTAGTTCTCGGGTATTAGGCCCGTCCTTCCCTGGTAGGTCGCCTGGAGCCAGCCCGGTTCCACCGACGGATGCACTGCAAGACACCCCCCCCCAAAAAAAAAAATTAAACAGCAGCAAATAAAATGTGCAACCATGTAAATAAAAGTGATTTGAGATCCAGAAACCTGCTTCATAGAACCAGGATGACAGGTTTGTGAGTAATACTGCTAATTTGCTTACAAACTGTAATGAAAGCCTCCTTGGTGGAGGAAACGAGCAGTATGTGATTCACTGCAGTTGCTAACCAAAACAGTCTCTCTGATGTCGTAGCTGTCTTTCCTTACCATTTGAAAAGAGTGCCCCCTGTGGAAAGCTTAGCTCGTGGCTGTGCTCGGCCTCGCAGGAGTACAAAGCTTTCGCGTCCCTGGGAGACCAGTAAAAAAGTTAAAAGCAGTTACTTTATTTAGCCATCTTACAAAGTGATAACTTGAATTCAAGACTCCACAAACCTTCCGGAACCACAAATGTCCAAAGCCGAGGAGAACAGAGAACTTTCACGTTGCTGTTTTTGTGCCTGGATGGACAACCTGGAACAAACAAACAAATATTGTCACTGTGAGCCGAGTTGCCATGGTAACACTACTTAGGGCGTACCCACTCCTCTAGACAGTTATTCATGATAACCGCCACCTTGCCAAGTGTGAGTACACCCTTAGGATACCTACACTAATCCAGGCCTCTGGTAGCCGTTAGTGGACGAGGAATGTGCGGTCAGGACGTTGGTGCCTCGTCGTAGGTGGGAGTTCTTCCGCGTCCGCGTAGCCTCTCGCGGATCCAGCGACGCTAAACTCTGCACGGAGCCGTGACAGCTTCTGTAGTCTGGAACAGCAAGCAAAGACACATGAGTTAAAGATACTTTTTATAGTGTAAGTGTCCCTACCTATCTACCAACCTGCATACCTAACTACATTTACCATCCACCTACTTACCTCATTGGCTTCCTACACAACTACCTACCAACCTCACAGTTTAACCATCAACCTACCAAACCAACTGTCATCTGGCCTACCTGTCTACCAATCATTAAATTTTATCTACCTACCTACCTTTTCCAAGTGTGTTCCAACTGGGATGTTGCATACCTTCTGAGATATGCAGAGAGGTGAGTGAGGACGAGGTGGACAGCGGGTATGGGAACAAGGACGAAGACGAGGACGAAGATGAGGAGGCCGTCCTGTACGCCGCTGTCCGGTGCTGCTGAGGAGGACGCGACGAAGATTCCTTCGTCTTGTCTTGGGCGCTCTTCAGCGACGAGACGGACGACGCCCTGGGAACCGATCGAGCCTCCCTGGCTGGGGATCCGGAGGAGCAGAGCTGCACGGTGGATGAGGAGGAAAGAGATCTGGACTCTTTGGCGGAGGACAGGGAAACCGTGGATTCCGTCCGCTCAGCCGCGGAGTGAAGAGACGGCACCGATGACGACACGGACAATGCCACGGACGCCGTCTCCTTGTCTGTCGCCCATTTTCTATCGTCTCCGTTGGAGGAACAGGAAGGAGGCGGTTGGACTTGAGTTGAGGAGCTGAGCTGGGCGGGAGGTGAGGACGAAGGAGACGTCTGTGACGCGCCGTTCTTCTCCGAGGAGTGCGAGGACAGTGACTCCTGGCTGCCCATGGGGGTAGTGCCCGGGCTGCTGCTGCTGAAGGAGTCACCTAAGGCATGAACACAAATATTTACATCAATACCCTATTTTCTTAAATCATAGATGATCCTCCACTTATGACAAATAAATGCCTCCCTCAAATAGACACAGCAGAAAAAAACTGTTACATCGTACACTTATCTGTCTGCGACCTCGGCTGAGCACTCACTGTCGTTGTCTGCCAGGCAGAGAGCAGGTGGGTAGAGGCGGGCCTTTCTCTTCCCCGACGACAGACAGATGGCCTTGTTGCGCCGAGGGGTTGCCCGAGAGGATGGCGCCGGAGGTAATGGCAGCGACAGGTCAGGAGCCTCTCCAAATATCTGACAGCCAAACACAACACAAAATGTTAACGTGTGTGTTTTTGGATTGACGTAAATGTGTTTGTGTACCTTGTCGTGGTTCTCAATAATGATCTCCACCACGATATTTTGGAACTTGATGTTCATCATGGCGGCCACCGTCTCCTCCTGCGACCTCATCAGTGTGGGACCGAAGATCATGCCCAGGTTGGACACCGTCATCAGGTTCTGTGCGCAGTGGGATGACACCCTGCATACAAAACAACAAAACAAACGCCTACTAATTACCTCCACCAAGCACTTGGATAAACCACTTATTCATGACAAATCCTCAAAATGATTCTAAATTGTGACACCATGCTTCTTAAATTAAGGATCTAGTAGAGGTTGACCCAATTAGTTGACGCATCAACATGCCGACTTTGCCACTGTTTTTAAAACCGACGGCTCGCTGAAAAGTCTAAGCGAATCCTATTTGACGAGCTATAAATTCTCACCACTAACCGGTCTCACAATACACTGTGGCATTTGCTTTCAGAATGACATGGTGGCAAGCCACGGTCGATTAATAACCTGTTTATTGTCAAGATGAATGCTTAATGTGTCAAAGAAAGATTGTCCTCCCCTTGCGTCTTAACTCACTCCCAGGTTGCGTGTGTGTGTGTCTGTGTGTGTGTCTGCTCTCTGCTCTGGCCAGGACCTCCCCCTGATACATTCAGGGACCGCACAAGAAAGTCAGATTTTATAAAGTAACAACATCCCCTGTACCACACAGTTGAAGATTTGCTAAAATACATTGTTGAAAACCGTTGCCTTCTCTTTTATTTAGTTTTAAACTTCATACTATTCTTATATACTGTAGAAAGTAGTGATCCCGTTGTGTTAATCCTGTTGGCATGAATTGTCGTTAGAGGTGTATAAATTCCGATGGTACCTGAACTATATATAAATGTGATTGGATGAACGTGTAGGGAGGTGGGGTGTGTGAGTGAGGTAGAGGGTTTATGTGCCCAGCAATTTTTTTGTTGTTGTAACATTTATGTGTGAGTTGAGAAAAATAACTTCATCAATCAGCTGACATCGACTCGACTATCATCACCTTAGTGTCAACTACAAAAAAATCTTAAATCGTACAACATCTAGCGTCCAGCTTCCAGTTAGGGCTCATTCAACCATGGAATTTATTCAGAATGGCAATGTTAAACCAAAATGGCTGACTTCCTGTTCAATTTCAGGCATGGGTACTTAATAATACCATGTCCATAATGGACACGCCCACCCAATATGGTGTTGATTAGAGAAGCTAGTGGCAGTTTCTTTTAGGAACAGGTCCTCACACCAACATTTCTTGTCAAAAATGGTAGACATGTCCACCCAATTTCATGCTAATCAGTGACACTGGTGTTGGAGGCTTATTTTTATTATTTTTTTAATTATCCAATGGGTGCTACTGAGTGATGTTTTTTGGGGTATGCTTGCAAAAACTGTGATGCAGTGACCCAGCCAATCTAGCAGATAGAGCTACTATTAAAAAAAAAAAAAAAAAAAAAAAACATTGCTGTTTTTGGTGGTTAGCACTTAATGTGCAGTACTGCCACCCACAGGACTGGAGTATTATTTCACCTCACGTGTTAGGATCGTCTCACCTTGGTAGACGTTTGTGTGTATGCTCCTGTGTACAAACCTGAGGAGGTGATTCGTCAGGAGGTCCAGCATGGTTCGATTTCTCTCCGGGAGCTTGTGGACCAGCGCATGGATTGCCCTTACGCGATGCTTCTGGTCATCGTACTCTGTGAGAAAAAAAATAAATAAATATGTGTGTGTATATTGTTGTTTAGAGGCCAACTTACTCGCAGCCTTGATGAATTCCTTGTGCAGTCTGTACGTCAGCACGGGTTCTGCCAAGCACCTGTGTGTACACATGATGACCCATTATTCACAGCACTGGTGTATACACATTTAATATAATTTCAATATGGTACACAGAAAATTTGATATAAATATGGTACATTAGCAGTGTATAGACATTAAATATGATATAAATGGTACATAAACAATTAAATAAGATGTCAATGTAGTACATTACAGGTGTATAAGATTGTTTTAATTAAATGTGCTACATAAACAGCCACTGCATATGAAATGCTACCTAAAATAATTCTTCAGTCCGCTGGTGATGGTCTTGTTGTCCCAAGCTTCTGCGTCAAGCCGCACATCTGAAGAAGAAGTGGAGGCTGCAGGAAAAGCATTTCATGATGATGCATCATGCATCATCATCAACATCATCATCATCGTCATCATGAGAGCGGGAAATAACATCAGACCGATCCCCCTTCTTACCAAACACGCTCGTCATCAGCCGCTGAACCTTAGAGTTAACTCCCCCGGTCCGGTACAGGCCCAAAGTGTTGAGGCCTGTTCACACATTTAAACAGGATTTAGTACTTGTTAATTTAATGCGTAATGTACATCTGGATTATTTCTAGTCGTGCTGTTTATTTCTATTTTGCACAGTGGTGGTGGTTGTGAATAACTGAATGTGACTGTGCATGTCAGACTTTTTTTTTTTTTAAACTCTGTGAAATCTTTCTCCTCATTCAATACCTCTCGTTTCTACCAGCTCGATGCAGTTCCTCACAAAGCTGAAGCCTGTCTCGTTGAGGAACGCTGTAAAAAAAAAAAAAAAAAAAAAAAAAAAAAAAACACAAATTAAAAAAAGCCCTTTTGATACAAAAAGTATGTAAACTGGCAGCCCTTGAACTGAGAAATCTGGTTTCTTACTCTCTTCCTTCTTGCTGAGTAGCGACGGCAGAGTGTAGATCTGAGGAGCCACAAACATGTCAACACATTATCAATAAATAGAAGGAAAAAAAGCACACAAAGTGAAACTATGACTCGTACAGGTTCTTTCCCATCCATGGCCTCCATCCACAATCGCCTGTTGGCCTCTGAGAGTGCTTGCAGAGTGATGACGCCGTGTCTGCAAAAAGGGAAAAGGAGAGTTGACAATACATAGTCGCTATTGACTAGTATGGTTCTGTTACCTCTCCACCACTTCGATGTCAAAGCAGAAGCGCTTGTCGATGGAGTCGGTCTTTCTTCGCACGCACGAGCGAAGTTTGAACATTTCTGGCGTCCCGTTCAGCACGCCGTTCTATAAATGTAAATGTGTCGCACAGTTACCGTCATCCGATCATTACTTGCCAGTCATTCGTAACAACTGGCACCATGCAGATGCATTGCTATGAATGAAAATGCCATTAATCGTTTACAGCCCCCCACTCCCCCCCCCAAAAAAAAACACCAACAAAGTGCTATTTGATAAGAAAAATAGCACTCTATTATAAAATTGTATTTTATAAAAACATACAGTAATGACAATCATTTACAAGAATCAAACAGATTTTGCCCAATTTTTTGCTTCAATTCAATGAACATTGTTCTGCTCCTTCTGGCGTGTGCACCTTGGGCACCTGGATCTAGTACAATACGGACAATACGGATATACACGAAGGAGACGGTCACTATTGCCCAGTAGGCCGCAGTAATAGTAGTCATTCTTCTTCGTATGATGATATATTTACTGTAATCACTCTTTTTGCCAGTTGCTCGTGATAAATGCCTCGTTGCACATGAGAAATAAACAGAACGACTCACATAAGTACACCTTCAAAACTAACAATTCCATAAAAATGGACGACAGTTCACCTGTCTGCTGGCCGGTCGGGCTTCAGTGTTGCTCATGGTGAACATCTTGGAGCTCTTCTCATACGTACAGTAGTATCTAGTCCACACGCTTCCCAACGGACCTGAAAGGACACACTACATCCAGGATGCCATTTTGGCTGCAAGGGGGAGGTCATCGTTTGGTTTGGCTCACGTTTCTCCTGTATGTAAAGGTAGCCCTCCATGGTGAAGCAACCAGGGGCTTTGAAGTCCTCCTCGGCCGAGCGAATCCTCTTCATCAGCCGCTCCACTTCAGCTCGGGTGCTTTCAAAGTTATTCCGGGCCTAAAAGAGCCACAAAAACAATGACTCCTTATGGAACTTTTAAATGCACACCCAATGTTCAATGTTTCAGTACATTTTTGCACGACTTTCTGTTCTCTAACAAAGAGCTGAAGGGCAAAATTCACAACAGGTGTTTAATCCATGAATTGACCAATACATTTCCAAGGAGGTCCACTTCTATGTCTCTCTGTGACTCTTCCGGTCTCTCTGTATCTGTGTTGCAAAATGCCGATGACAGTGGCCAGATCCTGTTTGAAGCATCGCAATGGCGACGTTGATCATCTTTTCCCCAAAATTTTCAGCAAGACAAAAAGACTTGTTTTCAGCTGCAAGATCTTATTTTAAGAATCTTATCAAGCAATTTAAAACATTTTGGGGGGAGGGTCTCTATTATTCATGGATTTATGCTATTCGCATCACCGCTTGGTAAATAGTGAGGGTTCACCGTAGTGTACTTTCTGATGAAGAAGCAGGTGTTTAACTTACATTCTGCAGGTTGAACTGCAGCTGCTGTTTGTAGGGTTCAAACTCGCTTGCCAGCTCGTAGCCTTCGTGGTAGAATGTCAGCAAGCCTTGCAGGAAGGCCAGCAGCTGAAGAGCACAACAACAACAAACGTAGATTGATCATTACAACAGCAAAAAAAAAAAAGCCCGTAGGCTGCTTGTTTGGGTCACTGTTCTTGTTTACGTTCACAACAGACTTTCGCTCCCTTGCCAGCTGAAGAAATCACCACACAGGAAGCGGGCGGCCGAAACAGGAATTGGCCTTCACTGATATGGATCATTCAAAACATGTTTATCGCCAGCCAAAACAGAGTGTTTGGCAGCTGTTTTTTTTTTGGGCGCTCCTCTTGTGATCATAATGATACTTATGTTCACAAGCAATGTGACGTGATGACATAGAGGACCCTTTTAAAGAGTCATTACATGAGATAAAGATAAAGAGAATGTATAATTGTCCCCCAGAGGGAACATTCGGTTTACAATCTTTTCATGCTACATTCACATAGTCAACTTATACAAACAACTGATCCTTTGGACAGGAGTTGGTGTTTTTGCAGTTGGATGTTGGTATCTTGCTCGGAATTGTCCCAAAAGACTTTCCACAACGTCTTCTTTGCTCTTCAATGAGTTCCTTGGGAGTTCCTTGTCCATTCTTCGGAGTATTGGTTGACCCATGCTACGATTAATGCAACATTCACATCATGTACAATTATGTGGACAGGAGTTGGTGCTTTTACAGTTGGAAGTCAGTATCTTGCTAGAAAAGGCTCCGAAAGCCTTTCCCCGACTTCTCCTCATTTCAACTTCACAAGTTCCTTGGACCTTCCCCCTTCATCAGAGTATTGGTCGATCCATGTAACGTTCATCTTATCAACTCATATAAACACGTTAACAACTGATCCATTGGACAGGTGTTGGTGCATGTGCAGTCGATATCTTGCTGGAATAGGCTCCAAAATACTTCCACGACATCTGTTTGTTGAACCCACACGGAGTTCCTCGAGTCAATCGTCACCACAAGTTCATAGCAAGGTTATAATTGTTGTCATCGCAAATAGTACTCATGTCCAGTACAGATATGTCAGTCTTGCTTTCCTTCCCTGAGGAGCCTGGTCTGGATTTAGCTTCACTTTTGGAGGAGGGGTGGAGTTAGACTTCTTGTGCAAATCTGGCAACTTCTCAAGTGGACTTTCAGATTTGTGGGTGTAATTCCCCCGGAGAAGTATTCGATACTGTATTTCATCCGCCAGCCATTCCTCGTCCACATCATGCTAGTCTCTCTTCTTACCCATCAGGCCAAATTGTCAACATTTCACGTCACAGTCAGACGTCGAGGTGCCGTACGGCTGTTCAGGTGTTGTAAAACCGGCAGAGCCAAAATAAGCACATTTAAAATCAGCCCAAAAGGCTCAAGTATGGAATTAATTGACAAAGACGAAAACAAAGGACATTTTTACTATAATTACTGTTTGTTTTATTTGTGTGTTCTCACCGGCTCCACAAACTCAAACTTCTTCCTCTCCTGCACCTCCTGGATCTTGAAGACGTACTGCAGTGAGGCGTCGTTAAACACCTGCCGATCTTTGCTCATCTGCGAGTCAGCCTGCGACAGTAACAATGCAATCAGAGATCTGTGTGTGTGTGTGTGTGTGTGCGTGTTAGGAAGTGTTTGTGTGTGTGTGTGTTACCTCATGTAGCTGCGATTCTTTCTTCTTGGAGGACAGGCTAAGGTGTTTCTCCAACACAGAGTAGTACCGTTCCGTCTCCTTGTCAAACTGCTTCTTGCCCTCCTAAGTGAGACAAACGGACGATAAGATGCTACAAAAATGCAAGCAAAAGATGAAATTGTCCATTCGACATTCCTGTTCCCGACAAGCGTCAATATTTAGCCACACTGCTTAAACAGAATTCATCAAGAATGACGAGGCTGAGATGTTTGAGTCCAGCTGTGACTTGCATGGTGGTGCTACATTCTACAAGCAGTATACAAGAGTGCTTTTTTTTTCAGGCCCGAGCTACACATCTTCATAGCACACCATTTGCAGTGTTGTTGTTCTAGATCTAAGAAAGAACCCTACTTATTTTTAAATGGAACCTAACATGAGATGGCCGAGGTACTGGAATTATGGGTCAAAAGCTAAGATCAGTACAATTCATGGTCACCTCTTTTTACTTCCAGAAAGGGAAATGTTCAATGACTATTTCAATTCATCCTGGCAAGAAAACTAGTGATTTCGAATGACATCTGAGGAAAATACTTATTTATATTTGACATGGCACTTCCTTTAACACGAGATGGCTGAGGTAATTGTGGGACAAAAGCTAAGATCAGTATATTGTTCATTCTCTTTTACCCGCCAGATTTCTATTAATCCTGGCAATAAATGACATCTGAGCAAGATCCCTGATCATTTTATAAAATGGCACCCAACACGAGATGGCGGACATAACTGAAGAGGAACATTCTGAAAGTGGCTATTTTTATGATCTATTTTATCTGGGCAAATAAATAAATAAATAAATAAATAAATAAATAAATAAATATATATATATATATATATAGAGAGAGAGAGAGAGAGAGAGAGAGAGAGAGAGAGAGAGAGGATGATTGGCAAAAAGTAGTTCAACAGTTAGACCGGTAGGTACATGTTTCGTTTTGGTCGATTCACTTGTCCAATGTCTTCCAACTCCCAGTACTTGTTTCTTTTGTAGAGCTGCAGCTATCGAATACTTATAGAACTAGCTATTCAGAAATTCAGGCAAAAAAATAATTTTGCATCATTAAACAACAAAATGTTCACAATCCACATTATAATATCTTTGACTTTGAGTGTGTGTGGCTTTTATAAGCGGGGCCTGGCCATGCGAGTGACATAGGAGTCAGCAAATGAGAGTGTAGAGTTGGCTGTTGTGAGCTCAAGTTAGCAGCTAGCTGTTAACTGGCTAACCATAAGCCAATCTGTGTGTTGAGTGAGTGCCTGGGCGTCAGTTGTGGCTGTAGAAGCTAGTGTATGAATGTGCTTATTACAGTATGTGTTTATTTTGTTATATTCGATTACCTGTCTCAGTTTCTTCAAAACTTTAAAGATTGCTGTTTTTATTGCTGTTCCAAGAGCTCTATTTTTGAATGACACCTGAGTTGACACAATATGGCCGAGGTTTGACACAAGATGGCTGGGCTCTCCGAGGTAAAAGGTCGGGTTAGTGCGTTTCTATCTCAATTTGGCCACAGTTTATTTAAACTCATAGATTATTGTTCAATATCTGAGCAAGGCCCCAAGGGGATGTCATATACGGTGGCTGCTAGTCATCTGCTTCTATGCAGACTGCAGAGAGGATAATGTGAATCAGAGGACCCCCGCTGAAACCAGACACCGGCCATGTTTACGCCGCCTCGCTTCAAGTCTGTGACGTGCCTCCCAGCTTCCGTTCCCATGACCTCCGTCCTGACACATTTATGGTTTATCTGAAAAAGCCATACACTCAAGACTGGGACTGAGCCGCGTCAGGGCCGACCCCTAATGCTCTAAATAACTCATCAGACATAAACAAATGCGCAAGGATTTTAATTTTGATTAAAGACCCAGTAAAGTCATTTTTGTGTGGTTTTTTTTTTTAATACATTAAATGTGCTTGAAGATAAGTGCTGAAAACGTGTAAGACTGAGAACTATTCAGAACTGAATTGCTGAGATACAGCATTAAACACTTTTTTACCATCTCAGTTGTCCAGATTTTATGGTGGGGCTAAAACGGGTGCGCTCTAACGCAACAGCATGAGTCGCCCCTCCCCCACTACATATTTACCAAGGGCTATTCCATGCAGTGGCCATTCGGCGTAATTGCCACTTCCTTATTCATAATAACATGGCCTAGTTCTACCACTACAGCGTACAGTTAGCAATCAAAGTACGCCAACAACTCGAAAAAATACATCTTCTCTGAAGTGTAATGTCGTTTGTGTCATTTAGGCTACAGTGTCTCTGGCGTGGTGTTGCCCCCACACGCGGCACGTGACGAGCAGGCGGACGGCTCCGCTGACCAGGCGGCCCGACGCCAGCGCAACGGCCTTAGGCCCGTCAGCCTCACAGTTGCCGACCGCGACATTGCGGGGTGAGAAGGAGTAGAGAAATAAATCATCCACTGCTGTAGCCACATATGGTGAAATCTCGAGGGGCTACAGAAGCCCTCTGACTTTTAATAGAAACAAAGGAGGGAAAACTGTCCCGTCGTGGCTGCCGGTCATTACGCCGGGGCTCAGAAGCTGCCTGGCCACCACAAAGTGCCTCTCAGCAGCCCATGAGCGTGTGTGCAAAGTGCATCGCTGGGAAGCTTCCGGCTTAGGAGCCAAAACAGAAGGCACGTATTTGAGTCACACCTGAAAGTTCCACGGGGCGTTTTTTTTCAGAGCATTCAGTGACATGCCCAGTGTCTGGAAGCTGCAAGAACGTTTTAGTTCTTGGCCATTTTGAAGCCTGATTTCACATACTTTGCAATTTTTATATTCGTTCAAATTTGCCAGGCTTGTTAACAATACTCTTCTCTGTGGTGTTTCAAATTTACAAGACATTTTTTTGGCCAGTTTATTGGGGCTTTAACTACAGAAGAAAAAAAGTTCCCCCTGGGTTCAGACCAAAATGTCCGTTTTCCTGTTCAGTTTCATGCATGGGTCCACGAGTTTTTTTGGGTGCCTTGTTATGACTGACATGCCGATCGGTAAATGATACTGGTGTCTGGGGGTTGATTTATTTTTTATTTTTTAATGAACACTCCCTCACCCCCTGTAATTCTTGGCGAATCCTCACAATGGTTGTCAAACATGTGACGCCATGCTCCGCCCACGATAGATAACGCAGCCCAAAAAGCTTGGCAAATTAGCGTCGCCAATCTGTCTAGGCTACCTGTTTCTGTTCAGGGCTCTTTTAGGCAAATTACCCTGTTAAAATACGAGGCATAATACGAATACTGGGATTAATTGCCCAAAATGAGCCAAAAAGGACTGCTTCATTAAAAAAAGCAGACTTTCTGTGTCTTTTGAGATTTTTTGTGTGGGTCAATTTACGATAGCCATGCCTACCAAAATTCATGCTACTAAGGGGAACTGGCTTCGGGGGATAAATCATAATTTTTTTGTGTTTTTATTGCGAGTCATCAAACTTCGACACCATGCTCCACCCATACACAATGACAATACTCGAATGTTTTGCAATTTAGTGTCGCATATATGTCTAGTATACGTGGTTTTAATCAATTCAATCAGACGAAAAACTGTTTGACCAGGCCCTGTCCAAAATGAACCTAAAAATGGCTCCTTCAAACAAAAGGGCTGACTTCCTCTTCAATTTCAGGCATGGGTTCTTGAGACTTTTTCACGCTTCAAATTTCACATACCTACCTATGTGAAACTGGCTTCACGGGCTATCCATTCTTTCCATGTTTTTCAAATTTAACAGGCGGTGACGTCTGAGTGAGTTTTTTAACTACAAATAAAAAAAAAAGCACCTTCACTGCTCCAATCTGCTCCTTACGAAACCTCTCCAGCGGCGAGATTAGCACGTCGTCAGCATTTTGGATCTATGGGAGGAAAAAACAAAACGCCACAGCGGTCAGTCGAACATGTCGCAACACCGATGTAAGATGTCATGGTCATCGGTGACACACGCCTAATTCCCGCTAAAAGCCAGACTATCTGGCGGCTCACAGGCTAAAAAAAAAAAAAAAAAAAAAAAATCTAACAGAGAAGAGTTGTCACAGTCAGAATTAGACATAGAAGCTTCTTTGTCATCATGGAAGTGTCATAGCATGGCCATGGAATGTAGAAAAATTACCATTTCATGGACATGACCAAAATTAGCTCCATTAAACTCTGTGACCAGAACCCAACAATTACAGTCGATAATAAGTCGATGATAACATGTGGAAAGTCCTTTCAGCATTTTTTCGATATACTTGATATCCATCTTAAAGGTCACAGTCCATCATTTTTTAAAAAGAAAAAAATAATCTTTGATGTCCTCTTTTCAGGTTTACAAGATAATTTGGGTTGAAAATGCCCAAAATGTCCTTTTTCAAGATATTCTATTTGGTCTTTTCCGCATGGCATTTGCAACCACCAAGATAACGCCGACTTGTCATGGTGCTACTAAGAGGCTACTAGTGGGTGACACATGGCTATTATGTGTTCCTACTACAGCACAGTAGTTTATTAGTAAGGCTTATTGGTGCATCTCAACAAATGACTGTAGGAGAAGGCGAGTTCATTGTATATAGGCATTGCAATTCCAAAAGTGAAACTCATCAATTATACAGACTCATTCAACACAAAAAAATACTTTTCAGAAGGCCAATTTCAACCCCATTACTGTTTCTTATGTAACACTCTTATTTCTTGGAGATGGTAAAATGTGGGTTTTCGTTAGCTGTAAGCTATAATCAACATTTTTAAAAAAATCATAAAATACTGTAGTTTGCGCTGTGTAGTGAGTATGAGTTTTTGAATTGAACTACACAAATACATTGTCAAGTTTTCTTATTCTAATTTATTGAGATGCACCTGTAATTGTGAACCAGTAGGTAATAAACTCCTTGAGCCATAGTAGTAGGGTCCTTAAAGCGGCTGGGCTACACACAGGGCAGCTTGTTGATTGGTGGACAGAAAATGGTCACTCCCAGAATGCGACCCAAAGACCAAAAACCTCTGAAGATATCCACCATTGTTATTTACTGTGTAAAATTCCAGTACCCCCCCCATGACGTCACGCTATTTAACATAGCTGACGTAGCTAATTGCTACTCATTTCAGTAGACATGTGTTGATTGGTCGACACAGAATTGTGTGTTTACAACTAGAATAATTAGATTTCAGGCTTTCTGATCCATCCATGACACTTTGCACTTATCGGACCCAAAATGGGCGATGATGTCGTAAAAGCCATAAAAAGAGACTCTGTGGTATGCCCGAGGAGCATGTGCTTTGTGCTGAGATGGCTGTTGTCCACACTCGACTTTGTGTTTACGACCACACGACTCACCGGTCACATGTCGCGATCTTAACTTTCACATCATGAGGTCATCTGTGTGAAAGGAACACTTTGTGTCGCTTTCACTGCTATGCCACAGGAAGAACCCGGATTCTAACCCAGAATCCCACAACTGTGAGGCAGATGTGTTAACCACTCAATACCGGGCTGCCCATACCCGACGTTAGCCGTGGAAAATGGAGCCGTGTGCAGCGTGGAACACTAAATACACACACGCCCGCATGCACATGCACACACAAACACGCGCACACACACATTTTTTTTATGGACTTTCCCAGGCTGCGAGGGGCTCGGCTCTCACTGGGGAATAGTCGGAATAGATTCCACATGGTTCCTCGACCAGTAGACCATGCACACTTTCACAAAAGCCCTACACACACGCACATACACACAAGGGGGGGTCCTGTAGAGAAGGTAGCACACTAAAACACACACACAAAGGTTGATGAAGTGTGTGTGAGCTAATCTGTGTGTGTGTGTGTGTGTGTGTGTGTGTGTGTGTGTGTGTGTGTGTGTGTGGAGGGAACTCAAGCGAACAGTCATGGTTCCAGACAAAACCTTTCACGCTGGACTCAAACAGGAAGTCCGGGTTCAGACACAACAGGTGGACCAAAATGCGCAGAGGTCCGCCTGAAGAGAGCTTCTTACTCACCAGACGCTTTCTCTCCTCCTCCATGGTGCTCAGCAGCTGAGAGAACTCCTTCAGAGACTGAGCTGCAAGCAGAGTGCAAATACATGTCAGGGTGTCGCTATGGAAACGATGCTGCCTTATGATCGGTTCTGAAACTGCGGGGCTTTCGAATGCTCTAACGGTGTTTCCCAAATATTTGCATACCGAGTCCCACCTCAAGTACATCCATAAAGACCAACATTAAAAGTAGCGCAGTAGGCCCAAGTGTTCATCAAAAACGAGCCAGAGGTTTTAGTCCAAAAATGTGTATTTAATATTCTTGTAAGCCACTGTCACATTATGCAGTTTGAACATTAACACTCTGTTTCAATATAGCAAAATTTTAAAAAATGAGACTTAAATTCAATAAAAAAAAGTTTTGCATATAAAACAAATGATTCAACGCATATGTGTTGTACTTTAAAGTTAAAAACTGTACTTCAAATATGCTGTTCTGGTTTTCCAAAAAAAAGTTGAAGCCACTGTAAACTTATACACTATTTGAGCATTTAAGTGCAGTGCGTAGCCTCTGTCACCTCCTAAACTGGAATTCTGCGTTACAACAATCCGTCGCTTTGATGTGATGTAGCCGATGCCTTGCCCCCACCTCTGCACCATGTGATTCTAAAACGCTTTTATTCCGTTTTGAAGGCTAGCAGGTACGGACAAAAGGTGGATTCTTTGGAAAAGGTAATTATTGTATGATTATTTTCTGCTACAGAAACATACAATAACATGTTTAGTTCGCTTTTTACAAACCGGAGACAAGGAACCGTGCTCCGGCGCGCTGCCCATTGCTCGGTAAACTGTGTCATTTCCGCTTTGTTCTTTCCGGTGTGAAAGCAGGCGCGAAGTGAAGCGAAGGGTTAGGGTTTCAAACTAGGGGTAAGGTTTCAAATTAGGGTTTAAAGAAGGGGTTACAGTTTTAAATTAGAGTTTAAAGTCAGGGTTAGAGTGTCAGGTTTGGTTTTCACGTTAAGGTTTCAAGCCTGGCAAATTATTTTCAATAAGCCGTCCGACACCGGCACACATATCGAGGTAGACACACTGCCTGCGGAGCAGATGTGGCATCTGTAAAGCTGACGAAATGAACACACGCGATGGAGTCAGACCCACCGATATTGATCTCGTCGTCGGTCTCCGCGTCTCCGATGCACTCGAACTGGAACTCCTGCAGCGACTGAGAGAAACGCTGCACCGCCTGAGAAAGGCCTGACAGCAGCACAACAAACAGGGCCGCCACCATATTAGCAACATCTCTCATCACCTCCGATAGGAAAACTACAACTACTGAATGGAGGGCCCCTGGAATTGTCTTCTTTTGCGGGTAAAATAACTGTTGAACAACAATCACTTGTAGTACTAAAAGTAGAGGTGTTAGTTGTAGTTGTGCCAGCAATCAGTATTAGTTCTAGTACTAAAAGCTGTAGTTGTGGCTACAGTAAATGTAGTAGCATTGGTTGTAGTATTTGAAATCAAAGTAATAGCTACGGTGAAAGCAGAAAGAACATTTTAATATTAAACATAGCAGTTTTGGTGTGGCTATTTTAAAAGTTGTAATATTGACTGTTGTACCAAAAGTAAAAGTAGTATTAGTTGTAGTTCTAAATATATAAAAGCTGTAGTTGTAGTAAAAGAGTCGTATATATATTCTAGAACAACAATCACTTGTAGTACTAAAAGTAGAGGTGTTAGTTGTAGTTGTGCCAGCAATCAGTATTAGTTCTAGTACTAAAAGCTGTAGTTGTGGCTACAGTAAATGTAGTAGCATTGGTTGTAGTATTTGAAATCAAAGTAATAGCTACGGTGAAAGCAGAAAGAACATTTTAATATTAAACATAGCAGTTTTGGTGTGGCTATTTTAAAAGTTGTAATATTGACTGTTGTACCAAAAGTAAAAGTAGTATTAGTTGTAGTTCTAAATATATAAAAGCTGTAGTTGTAGTAAAAGAGTCGTATATATATTCTAGTAATAAAAAAAAAGTACAATACTATTAAAAGTACTACTTGGGGCGATAGTAAAAGTTGTAAAATCAGTTGTTATGTCAGCACTACAATATTTTATAAGTAAAAGTAGAAGTTCTTGTAGCAGTACTAAAAGTATAAATAGTAGCTATAGCAAAAGTAGTACTATTAGTTGCAGTACTAAATGTGCCAGTTTTAACTGCAGTAAAAGTAGAATTTGACGAAGCACTTAAAGCAAAACTAGTTATCGTCATATTAAGTGGAGAAAGTTGAAGTATTATTTGAGTATTACAATTTGAGGCAGTGTTGTAAAAATCCATTCACAGACCACGGCGGTTTCGCTGGTACCACCAGTGGCCCCCCTTCCACATACTGAAAAACATTGTATCAATTAAACAGCATTATGATAAAAAATTATAACAAAAAAAGAATAATGACAATGTAAAAGAGAAGAGACGGTAAAAGTCGTCACGGCTGTTAATAGGCTTTGAAGAAATCCAAATCGTATACACTGCAGTTTATTGTGGCTAAATCTTACTTCTGAGGGCCGATATGAGCATGCTTCCATCCTTGATGAGGTCTTTGATAAACCTGTTGGTTCTCTCCAGCTCGATCTCATGGCACTGGAGCCTCTCTCGGAACTCGGGGCTGTCCACGAACGAGTCGCTGAACTCCAGCGTCGGCAGACCCATCCTGGCTAAACGGACGGCGACGCGAAACAAACTACGCCGAAAAGGACGCCGGTCGAGACTGCGCCGAGGATAGCTGTGAGTGCTCGGGTAAGAATTGTGCTGCGCCTGACCCTTTTTTTCATGCCTTTTTTCTCCGCTTTTTTTCTTTCTTCTTCTTTCCTCTCCCTCCTCGCTCCGCTCGCCACTTCCGGACACTCGAGCGGCGTTGACAGACCCTGGAAACCAAAAAAAAACAACAACAAAAAAAGAAAAATGGAAATGAACGACAAACTCCGGTTGGCGGAAGCTCTAACAGGCTTCCTCGCTCACAACTTAGCAGATGCTGGAAGTGTGAGGGAGGCGCAGGTTGCAACTTTGGTGAAAAATCACTCCAAGAAGAATCGCTTGGCAAAAGAATGTGACGCTGCTAGCTAAAGGAGCCTCTGGTGGAGGGCGGCTGGTTACTATGGGGACGAGAGACTCCTGCTGGCGCCCGGTGAAATTTGAGCAAAATACACACCACTACCACTTCTCGCTATGTTACGGAAACTACTACTACTGCCACTACTCACTATTATATGAAAACTACTAGCTACTACTAGTACTACTAGTAATGCAATTATTAGTCATTTGGAGTACTGGGAAGTACAATACTAGTATTAGTTGTAGTACTAAAATTGCAAGTTGTAGTAATGTTACTTGTAGGGCTGCATGTAATAGTTGTGGTGATAGTAAAATTATTCATTTTAGTCACAGTAATATTAGGTGTGGTGGTAAAAGTTGTAGCAGAAATAGTATTCCAGTAGTAGATCACTTCACAGTAATAGTAGTTGTCCATGTAGCTTTGAGAACTAGTAGCCCAAGTACTGCTAAGTCCTGTTAGATTCCCATCGTTGTAATATAACGCTGTCCATCTAATTCCGACTAAATGTATCATCATCATCGTGAAATGTTATGAGTGTAAAAACAGTAACATATCATGTGTTTGCTCTGATATCGTATTATCTTTCAATAAAATGTCACGTGTCAGTGTACTCACTGCAATATTGGTCAAAGTCCACCTCACACATAACACAAACATGTACCCTGTAATTGTAGATGTCAAGTACAACACACGTACTGTTGTTAGGCCAAAACCAGCCATTTTCCATGCAAACTCAAGAAAAAATATGTATTTTTTAAACTGATAGGCTAGAGAAATACGACAGGCAGGAACAGGTCTTGTGGTAAATAAATAAACTGAGCCTGGATCCATGCCATCTCCTCAGAGGCAAAGAAAGAAATTACTGACTGACGGCCAAAGGCTCTGAGGAAACTGCGAAATGTTTTCCTGACTCGCAACTACACTATACTGTCCCACACTACCCTACAGCTGTCATAGCAATGACAAAGCTGTTTGATTGTCTTACTGTATCACGCCATGACGACTGCAGTAAACAGGATCTATAGAGATCTACTAACACCCAAATGTGGGCCACTGAGATGGTAACTCATGTCAGTAGTGTATTAATTTACAAAGGGTTCAGTCGATACGATATGGAACCATCAGACAACATTTTCATTGAAAACCCGTCAAGCACCGTCGCAACTTTTTTCTGCGGGCTCGACCATACAGGGGGGGAGCGTCCCACAATAGCAGGTGAGAATAGCAGGTCTTTTCATCTAAAAACGTTCCTGTTCGACCACGGAACAATAACATCTGAATAGATTTGTCCTCAGAACCGACTGGTCCAGTGTACCTGAGCCATCTTTTGTCAAATCTCATTAAAAACCAATAATGTTATTGTTCTACCAAGGAACTGTGATCACGGATTGTCTGAGAAGTAGAACTGGTAAAGCAGACCTTAACACAATCAGTATCGATATCGTCAACCTGCCTTGGAAGCTGGTCGATCGCGGATACCTGAACCATATTGTGTTTGATGTAATTTAAACCAGCAATTTTCTTGTTCTGTTGTGGAACAATAATGAAGGAAAGGGACAGAAAAGGATTCTGTAGGAACTGGAACCAGAAAAGCAGACTTTAACAATCAAGCGGATATCGTCAAGTTAGGTTTGATTACGACCGGATGAGTATTGGAAGCTGGTCAGTTAAGCATACCTGGAAGCCATTCAAAACCAGTAACATTCTTGTTCTTTATTAGTCAGGGAAACTTAGAAAAGGATTGTCTGAGAACGGGATCCAGTAAAGTAGACTTAACAATGATCTGAAACAGGATATCAGCTTATTTGGAACTGGTACAGGGTACCCCAGCAATCTTGTGGTTTTGGGATAACATTAAGTTTGAAGACAATTGAGTTAGTGGAAACTGATTGTTTGAGCATATTGAGTCATTCAAAACCAGTAAAGTTATTGTTCTGCTGTGGAACAATAGTCCCAGAAGATTGGATATGGGCTCGAACTGGTGAAGGACATCTCAACAATCTTGTGCACGCGGATATGATTGAGTATTGAAAGTTGGTCGATCATATCTCTACCAGCTTGATGTCATTCAAAATCAATACTACTCTTGTGCTACTGTGGAACAATCACATAAATCGAGACCCAAGGAGGGTTGGA